>NC_068968.1:18551285-18563666 GCF_026419915.1 Harpia harpyja | reverse complement strand
TTTCTACTATCCCAGTTGATTAAGGATAATAGGAGGTGTGAAATACCCATTGAATTTCTTCCTGGTTTGCCCACTCTTGCACCTCTTTACATGAGAAGTGTGAGCCATTATCACTTTGGATGACATCAGGAGTAGGTAGACTTGAGAACCAAGACAATAGCCCTCGTAGGGTATTTCCTCTGTCTGCCCTCTGACACTTAGTTGCCATAAGCAAGCCAGAGACTACTTCCACTCCTGTGAGGATATATCGATATCCTGCAGAGGGTCTGAATGGCCTGATATAATCAATTTGCCATGTAGATCATAAAGTTTTCCCTTCACTGATGTGTAGAGGTGGTGCTTTAGCAGGGTTATCTGTTTGCAATTTCAGTTTACAGTGGGGGCATTCTGTAAGAATGGTTTCACATGTTTTCCTGTTCAGAGGCCAACCTCAGCTTTGGGATGCAAAATAAAGTGCTTCTTGGCCTGTGTCCCCTAATTTTTTATGTAACCATTCCCCTAGCTGGTACCATTCAGAATCTGTCATATTCCCTAATTTTATTTTCCTAATTCTGGCTAATTCATCTACTTGTTGGTTCCAGTTTGTAGCTGGTTTATTGTCTTTGGCATGAGCTTTCACCTATCCCATCATGAATGGTGTCTTTCTGCCTATGTTTAGTAATAGTTGCCAATCCTCAGTTCTCCAGTCTGGGGATCTATTTACTTGCCAATTTAGGGCTTTCCGTTGGCAAAGCCATTGTGTGGCTCCTGCCCATACAGCATAGGAATGGACGTAGATAACCTTTGCTCCGTTCTGTGCTGCTAGACAACTGCCCTTAATTCTCCTACTTGTGTACTACCTTCACCTTCTATTATTTGTTTGCCGGTGTTAATTTCTAATGAAGCAGCCTTATAGTGCCATTTACCATTTATTCTCTTTGCTGAGGCGTCAGTAAACCAAATGCCTTCAGTTGGTGTTTCCTCAGTGAGGGGGGGTGCATCTAGAATTGGTGAAGGTTTGAATGGCTGTTTTAATGCAAGCGGGTCGGTGTTTATAGGCATTTGTAATTTGGAAATTTTCATATGTCCTTCAGTCAATTGCATCTCATCTGCTACTCCCACCAGGTATGCATACCATTTTCTGATGGTGGCTTTTTGGGCAATCCCTTCTGGGGGAACAGTTCCTTTTAGGACTGTTTCTAGTAAATTGAATGGCCCTCTAGTCTGAACAGGTTGTCCCTGGTGTACATTCTCAGCTTGTTTAACTGCTCTGACGTGCAGAAACAGACTCTACAATCAGTGAGATTGTAAAGTAGGTATGTTTATTCAGCGCTGGGCAGCACAGGGGGTAGTCCCACCAAAGTCGTGCGCGCCTGACACGGCAACTTACTTCAAATTTAAACAGTCAAGTGTTACATATACATAAGATTTCCCAATACGCCTATACATATGCATGACCTATCCCCGCTTCATATTAAAATTAGTTCCAAGAAGTCATTTCCCTAAGTCCCTCCTAACTGAGCCTGCGCAATGCCTCCTTGTGGTGGTCGTAAAGATGAAGGCTGTATGTCTTCCTCGCGATGAACTCTTTACCTCTTGCTTCTGCACAGGCGCAGTCGTCCTTTGGCTTCTGTTCAAACTGTGTGGCCGATCTTGGCTAGTTCTTGGGGTCGACTCCTGCTTCTCATCAGGAACTATCTCTTGCTTCAGTTGGTTACAACAACATATACATTAATCATTGTCCCTCATCCCTTTGAACTATGTCTATTGCCATTGAAACTTTATTATAAGTTAGATAATCATTAAACAGCTCCTACCCAAATCCATTCTTTACCATAATCATTAAAACTCTTACCTATATCTAAAATAAGTAACTATGCTGATATCTTTCTCCTAAAATTTCTAGCCCCCCCATCTCAGCTCGGACTAAAGATAGAAGTCCTTTTTCTCACTTGGAGTATCTCTGTTCTGTTTCTTTAAAAGCAGTTGAGCTGAACAACACCAAACAATCAGTTAAACATTTTATTCATGGCAGAAGCAAAATGAACTTGGGAGGAATAACAGTAGGTGGCGGGTTTCTCACAACAGGAATTGGCATGAAACTACCTCAGTAAACCATGTAACCCGTGGTAACCATATACATCAATTCAGGGAAGAAAATAAGGAGAGCCCTCCCATTGAGTCACGAGGTTCAGAGTGGACCCCCTTGCTTTCTAGACTCCTCAGAGAAGAGCCTGGGGGCGGCTGGATCCACTCCTAGTCCCAGACTTGGTCAATGGTTTTATGTCTTAAAGGGATGAGGTGTAGGGATTATGAAAAAGGAAAGAGAAAGAGAGAGTGAGACAGAGAGAGAAAGAGGAAAAGAAAAGAGAAAGACTCCACCGGTCCTGAGTCCAGCGTTGGTCCAGTCAGCCTAGGGGTCCAGTTCCAGTGGGTGCACGCGCAGGGCTCCTCGTGTCTGCATCTTTTATAGCCCAGTTCCCACCTTTTCTCACATCAATCACACCCCTCTTGGTCTTCTGCACACTGCCCATAAGGATTTATGTAACTCTCGATCTTGTGCAGACGCGCCATTGGGGGGCGGTGGTCGTGAAGGGTCCCTCAGTTGGCCGTGAGCCCCTTCCTGAAATAAACTTTTTATGACCTCTGGCCATATATGGTGAGCTGCCCTGCTCAGCATATCAGAACACGGAATTGCACATCCTCCAGCACGCCCTCTGTGCCCTGTTGCTAACTGGCTTCTCACCTACGGTTCATTTTTAGGCAGAACTTGGCTTCTTTGTTATGAAGGGTTTGTTGTTAGGCAGAACTTGCCCCACCACAATGTTTGAGATATTAGCTCTTTCAGTCTCTCACACCCTTTTACCAGGGTCAGACATTATTATAGAACAGGAAACATGACAGTGTGGGTATTTGAACCACACACTTTTTGCCAAAATGGCTTTTATTTTCTCAACTGCTAATTTAATCACAGAATCCCAGAATGGTTGAGGCTGGAAGGGACCTCTGGAGGTCATCTGTTTTGATCCCCCTGCTCAGGCAGGGCCATGTCCAGACAGCTTTTGAAGATTTCTAAGGGTAGGGACTCCACAACCTCTCTGGGCAACCTGTGCGAGTGCTCGGCCACCCTTACAGTAAAAAAGTGTTTAGTGATGTTCAGATGGAACCTCCTGTGTTTCAATTTGTGCCCGCTGCCTCTAATTTTTTTTTGCATTGAAAATCTCTCACTTCTCTCATTATGTTGAATAAACAGCAGTATCCTACTGAGAAACAAACTGTTTTACAGCTATAGGGGGAATTGATTATGAGGATACATCCTCACACCAGAAAAATATTTTTTGTATGATACAAGAAATAGGATAAGAAAGCAGCTTGAGCAATGAACCCATTATTGAACTCGTTGCCCACAAGCCTCAGAGTATAGAATCAACACAATTACAACCTTTGGGGAAAAAAAAGAGATTTAAAAAGGTACAGACCTTTTCTCTAAATGCAGTTTGTTCATGAAAAGAAAGCAATAAAAATGAATGCAAAGGACATTTTGCTACTTGAAAACATCAGACAAGCTTTCCTCTTTTTCTTTATTTTGAGCGAGATTGGTTGCTTGACAGCAGGGCTTACTTCTTTCACCAGTGAGTGACAGTGGTCCTTCTAGCAGGTTCTTACAGGCAGTGGAATGTATTAGTAAGGAATGTATTAGTCTGCAGCAACTGAATTAAGCGCTCAAGCTCTCTGTGCAAGATTCCCTTTATTTCACAAAAGAATCAAACTTATATATGTTTCAACAAAGATCTAGAAAGAACTAACGGCATACAGCCAATACTACTAACACAGGAGGGCATATCTGGCTCAGCTGGGATGTTTGGCAGTCCTCAGAACACTTAAAGATAAAAACATTCCATAGACTTACTCGTGACTGTCTTCAGCCACATCTTCCCAGGCCTACACAAGGCCATCCTCCAACCTGACCTTGTGAAACTAGTTCTTCAAAGGCTTGGCAAACATGCAGCACAACAAATTCTAACGGTCACTCTTGAAAACAAATGCCAGGTGTTCCGAGCTGCTCCCACATCTCCCCCTTTTTTGTTTAGGAACATCAGATTCATGAGGAAGGCAGCGAGGACTCTAGCTTCGAACCGATGTAATCCTCGTACTGCTCCTCAGATGATTCTGATTGCTGCAAACACACAAATGATTAATAACCCTCCAATAGCGATACAAATTCAGATACAGAGATTCAAACCTTCGAACCATGTTTTTGGATTTAAGCATTTAACACTATTAGACAATTCTTTGAAAAACACCTTATTCTGCTAATTTTGTGTATTTCCCATTTGATATTGTAATATCTGTGCAAGATCTTAGATATCTCCTGCAATATTAGTAGCAAACGCACCTTGCAAATGCGCCTTCACCTGATTCCAATCTCATACACTTTCATTCCTTTGTAAAGGAGTTACACAGAGCCCTTGTTTTTGAAATTCCCAATCACAATGTAATTTCATTCTATTCTGTAATGCACTTTGTCTATCTCTATGTGATGGGTTGATCCTGGCTGGACACCAGGCACCCACCATAGCTATTCTATCACTCTCTCCTCCACAGCTGGACAGGGGAACGGGAAATGAGGTTTGCGGTCAGTTCATCACACGTTATCTCTGTCGCTTCATCCTCCTCAGGGGCAGGACTCATCACACTCTTCCCCTGTTCCAGCGTGGGATCTCTCCCATGGGAGACAGTCCTCCACGAACTTCTCCAGCATGGGTCCTTTCCGTGGCGTGCAGTCCTTCAGGAGCATACCGCTCCAGCGTGGTTCCCCCATGGGGTCATAGGTCCTGCCAGAAAACCCACTCCATGGGCTTCTCTCTCCACAGTTCTGCAGGTCCTGCCAGGAGCCTGCTCCAGCACGGGCCTCCCACGGGGTCACAGCCTCCTTCGGGCACCCACCTGCTCCGGCGTGGGGTCCTCCCCGGGCTGCAGGTGGATATCTGCTCCACTGTGGACCTCCCTGGGCTGCAGGGGAACAACCCGTCTCACCATGGTCTTCACCACGGGCCGCAGGGGAATCTCTGCTCCAGCGCCTGGAGCGTCTCCTCCGCCTCCTTCTTCAATGACCTTGGTGTCTGCAGGGTTGTTTCTCTTACATGTTCTCACTCTTCTCTTCAGCTGCCATTTCTGTGTGTTCCGCAACCGCATCTCTCTTCCCCCTCTCCAGCTGTTTTGTTTTTATTTTTTTTTCTCTGTCTCTCCCTCGCTCTCTTTTTTTTTTTTTCTCTGTACATACAGGCGCTACCACTATCACTGATTGGCTCAGCTTTGGCCAGCAGCAGGTCCATCTTAGAGCCAGCCGGCATTGGCTCTATCAGACACAGGGGAAAACCTCCAGCAGCCCCCACAGAAGCCACCCCTGTAACCCCCCGCTACCAAAACCTTGCCACACAAACCCAATACAGTCCAAGCCAAATTACCACTGCTTCTAAAGCGTCCAATCATGCTAGTATTGTTGATCAATTTGTACCTGGGTATTCATTACAGCCGTAACGTTTTTTAATACATTAGCTACTGCGTGAGCAGTCTGAATGGATTTCACAAGCGCCGTGGTAGCAACGGCGGCAGTAGCTGCAATAATGATAGCTGATATTATAAAGGCAATGAGCCATCCTATAAATTGTTTTGGGTGACTAATTGTCTGCTTCAAAAGCCTTGATAATTGACTTAATCCTGATTCCCCTTCCCACAATCTGGTCATATTTACAGGGATCCACAATTCAGCACGACGTCACATTGGCATGATTACTGTAAGACTTAGTTCAGATATATTCTTATGAGTAAAACAGCTAAAATACCAAGGTTAATTCAGATTAGTTTCAAAAGAATGGTTATGTAAAGCGATATCTAGAAATTGAGCTCCTACAAAAACATAAGGATGTGAAGTACATATCATCACCAAATCTTTGTGATTCTGTGTCAGGTTCAAACTTATACAAGGAATGGTTTTTTATATAGTCACTGTGGCTTAGGCGCAACACCTTCAGTGGGCCCAATAAAAATGCTGCACCTGAGCCACAGTGACCCCGCAAAGAAAAAAGATCAGCATTCTTACAATACTGTTGCTGGCCACTATTGCCAGGTATGCTAAAAAAGGTATTCTTTGGAGTAGGATACACATTGCATCATCTCGCTAGCTTGTTGTAGCATTCTCTTCAAATGTCCCTATGTGATAGCTTTTTCATTCTCGATGCACTGCTTCCGCCTCATTTGTCTCTTCTCCTTCAAATTCAGAGTCTTCATCTGTGGGATTGGATTGTCCGAGTGGTTTCGCCAGCTCATGATATGGCTTCATGTGTTTAGCTGGAATCCACTTGGTTCCTGTGGGAAGAAGAACACAAGCATACCCTCGCCCCCAAGTGATTAGTTCCACAGGTCCATTCCAACCAGGTCCACTAAAAGGATCCTTATACAGTACTTTGGGTCTGTGTGAAATAGAATCAGGAGTTTTAAAATGCCAATCTATCGCTGAGCTGGCCATTAAGTCTGGTGAGTGATTTAAAAAATTCAAAGTAAACATAGCATTATCTAGCTGTTCTTGTGGTGGCATATTCCCCCTTTTTTGTTTATGCAACATGGACTTTAAAGCATGATGCGCACGCTCAATTATTGCTTGTCCAGTAGGTCAATGTGGAATTCCTGTCACATGGGATACCTGCCACTGTTGCAAAAATAACTGAGTAGATTTAGCTACATACCCTGGACCGTTGTCAGTTTTAATGGTTTGAGGAACCCCCATAATTGCAAAGCATCGTGACCAATGTCGTTGTACATCACGTGCCCTTTCTCCAGAATGAGCAGTAGCACAAATATAAGAGGAAAAGGTATCAATAGAAACATGCACAAATTTCAAGGAGCCAAAGGCAGATACATGTGTAACATCACTTTGCCAAATGGCATTAGAGTGTAAACCACGTGGGTTAACTCCAATGCTCACTGCATCCGAAGCAACTCTTTGACAATCTGGACAAGAACGAATTATATCTTTAGCCTGTGCTTTTGTCAAATTAAACATCTTTTGCAATGCTGCAGCATTTTGGTGAAAAAAGGAATGAGAGGCCACAGCAGAGTGGAATTGCACTGTGCCGACAGTAAGAGAGTCAGCCACGGCATTGCCTTTAGTCAAAGGTCCTGGCAGCACAGTGTGCGACCTAATGTGACAAATAAACAAAGGATAAGCTCTTTTATTTAAAAGAGTTTGCAATTCCAAAAATTTGTTGAATAAGTCTTCATCATTTATCTCCTTTAAGTAAGATCCTGGTAATCGCTGTACAACACAGACGACATATTCTGAATCAGAAATAATATTGAGTGGTTCCGATGGAAATAAAACTAAAGCGTGTAAAACAGCCTGTAATTCCACACGCTGCGTGGAACCTTGTAACAGAACAACAGATGTGTGCCATACTCCATTATCTAGCCAGGCAACTACACCTCGTCCAGTTTTTCCAGAGCCATCTACAAAAACTGTACGAGCATTAACAACAGGAGTATCTGATACTATTGTCTGTGGTTTGATGTTTAATGTGTGAATGTTTTGCAGTAACTTACATTTAGGCAGTGAGAAAGAAATTTTGTTCGTGAAGTCGGCCAATGCAATTTGCAGTGATTGTGATTGAACAAAAAGGTAATCAAAATCTTGTTTTGAAAAAGGAAGATACAAGGTATCGGGATCAAAACCAATGAGACACTGAGTGCGTGACCGTGCTTTTTGTACCACAGTCACAATCATTTCTAAAGGCTGTGTAATAGTTTTCTTTAAAGTGTTAGAGAGAAACACCCATTCCAAATATAAAATTTTCTGAGCGACTTTATCATGTTGTCCTATAATAGCAAAAGGTTGTTTTGGACCTTGTATGACATACACATCAACAGGTAAAGTTAAGTCCCTTCTATAGGCTTGTAATGTAGATATCTTTTGTGAAACTAAATTTAACTCTTCCTTGGCAGCTGGAGTTAAGATCCGTGGTGATGTTAAATCAGGATCACCTCTCAGAATGTTAAAGAGATTACTTAATTCCTCTGTGGTTATACCTAACATGGGTCGTACCCAGTTTATTGTGCCTAATAATTTTTGAGCATCGTTCAGAGTTTGTATATCTGTCTGCAACTTTAATGATTGAGGCTGTACTGTTCTTTCTGTAAGAATCCACCCTAAATATTTCCAGGGTGGCATCTTTTGATTTTTTTCTGTAGCAATTTGAAGTCCAAAGGTGTGCAAAGAATTTACAAGATGTTGCACAACACTTTCCAAATACTGTGTTGTTTCTGTTGCAATTAAAATATCATCCATATAATATATTATAGCATTTGGAAATGCGTCTCGGCTCGGTTGAATAGCCACAGTAACTACTATCTGACATATAGTAGGACTATTCATCATGCCCTGAGGTAGCACTGTCCACTGATAATGCTGCATAGGCTCGGCGTTATTTACACTAGGCACTGAAAAGGCAAAATGTGCACAATCATCAGGATGTAAAGGAATCGTGAAGAAGCAGTCTTTTAAATCAATTACTTGTAATTCCCACTCTTTAGGGATCATTGCAGTATTTGGCGTCCCCGGCTGGGTAATGCCCATAGGTTGTAACACTGCATTTATCGCTCGTAAATCCTGCAATAATTACCATTTTCCTGACTTTTTTGGAATAACAAAAATCGGTGTGTTCCATGGACTAGTTGAAGTGACAATGTGTCCTTGCTGCAACTGCTCTTGAATTAATTTATGTGCTTGTATCAATTTGTCCCCTTTTAACAGCCACTGATCGACCCAAACAGGCGCAGAGGTTAGCCACGTAAGTTTGAGCAGGGGTTTTACATCAGCGACCCTTAGGATAAATTTGAATTGACTGTGGTTAGGGTAATGTGCCATTGTTTCAATAAATCTCTGCCCCACAAATTTACAGATGAGTCAAGTACATAAGGCTGAATCCATGCTTCATGCTTCTCAGGTCCCTTTACTGACAAAAGTTTGGCACTTCGCGTGGGCTGTTGAGTACTTCCTATACCAACAATTGTAGAAAGAGCTATTTGCAATGGCCACGAAGTTGGACGGGCCTTTTTTGATATGATAGAAACATCTGCTCCGGTATCTAGCATTCCTGAAAACCATCTACCCTCAATTTGCAATTTTAAAATCGGCTGTTGCTGTGTTATTTCCTGTGACCATAACACAAAAGGTCTCCCAGTGCTACCAAAGCTACCATCACCTCGATTATTTTGCATGTTTTGCAGTACCCAACAAGGAAGCAATATTAATTGAGCTATTTTTGTGTTCGCCAGAATTGTACATGGAATTTGCATTGAAGCTAGCATGATTTTAATTTCCCCTTGATAATCTGAATCAATAACTCCGGGGTATACAATTATTCCCTGTGTCGTAGCACTAGATCGTCCAATTATTAATCCTAACATGCCATCAGGCAAAGGTCCGAATACTGCAGTCCCCACAATATAAATCCTCTGTTCTTTTATTGAGAGGTCGGCTGCTGTTGCCAAATCCAGCCCAGCACTCCCTGTAGTTGCGGGCTGGAGGTCATAGATGGTTCTTGCGGGCTGCCTGTTTGTGTAGCAGTCCCATCGGTTAGTGGTGCCTGCACTGAATTCCAGACCCTGTTGGTTTGCAGGGCACCGGGTCTCGCGCCCCTCCTGTAGTTTCCCTGGAAGAGATTATCTTCTTTATCAAATTTCGATTTGTGTTGATTCGCCCAATGATATCCTTTACTACAATGAGGGCAGAAATAATTTACAGGTTTATCACGTTTGGATTTCTGTCAGTTAGGACATTGCTTAGCCATATGTCCCAATTTTCCACAGTCAAAGCATTTCACAGTAACTTGATTAACATTTAGTTGCTGTGACAGTGCAGCAGCTAACATGTTAACTCTATGAGTGTCTGTCCCTACGTTTTGACATATCTTAATATACTGCCCAACGTCAGTAGCTCTTCCTCTAACTGATTTTAGTGCAGCCTGACAGTCTGTATTTGCATTCTCATAAGCCAATTGAAATAATAATACTTTTGCAGCTTCCGGATTTTCTACCTGCCGCGTTATCGCGGCTTGAAGGCGATCAATAAAAGATACATACGGTTCCTGAGAGCCCTGTCGTATAGAGGCAAATGAAGCGACACCTTGCCCAGTTTTGGGTACACATCGTATAACCATGATTGCAATATGAGTGGCTTGATCGAAAACTTGCTTTGGCAAAGCTGCTTGTGCCTGAGGTGTAATGTAAGGGCCTGTTCCTTGTAACATGTTTTGATCTATAAGTATCCCTGATGACAAGTTGTCTGTAATTTGTTCCACTGACAAAGCATTGTATTCTAATTGCCATACAGAATACTGAGCAGAAGTCAACACCGTTTTCATAAGCAATTTCCAGTCCCAAGGAGTCATAGTATAAGTGCCTCCAATTGTTTCCACTAGTCCCATTGTAAATGAATTGTGTAACCCATTTTCACGAATTGATTTCCGTAATTCTTGTATCATTTCATAAGGTAAACCGTCATGCTGTGGTGGATTATGGGGTTTGTATATAACAGGAAAAGTAAACGTGAGATCTCCTTGCTGTAGAGCTTTTTCTCGACAGCGTTGCATCAAGCTATGTGTATTTTTTCCCAAATCATTAAGTGAATCATCACATTTAGCATCAAAGTCTGTTAAAGGCAGAGCTGAAGGCACTATAGTTTTTTCTCCGCACCGCTGTAAAGCAGGAGCCACAGGATTAGACAGAGGCACAGAGTTAGAGGGATTAGTAGGAGAAGGAGATACAGGCAGTGCAGCAAAACCAGGTTCCATTTTAAGTTCTGCAAACCCTGGAGAGGGAGTACCAGGCAATTGGGGTGGGTGGGTGGGGGACGGTGGCAGCCGCGGCGGCCGTGGCGGGCGCAGAGGCCGCGGGAGGCAGCGGCGGCGAAGCGGGTGCAAAAGCGGCGGGGCGGCGGGGCAGCAGGGACCTGTATGCGGTGGTAAGGGTCGGCAACCCCGCGGAGCCCGTGCTGCCCGCCCGCTGCCTGCCTGTCTGCCTGCCGGCGGGGTGTGTGCGTTAACGGTGTTAGTGCAGGCGGTGGTGGAGGTAATGAGGGATATAAATCCGCCTCCTTTTCAGAATCCACCCTGCCTGATACAAAAGAATTATTATCAGAATCAGAATCCTGCTCATTAGCGGCCTGCTTACAGACTGTCTCCTCAAAAGCAGTATCAGGTTGTATTGGTATGATTTTCACTGCCGGCTGTAAATGCACCAGCGCAGTATAAATAAATCTCCATGTCATAATTAAATTTTCTGATACACCAAAGGCCAAAGTTTTTCACTTTTGTAAACGCTCCCCAGCTCTTTCCCAAACATTGCTATCAAAAAGTTCCCTTTGTGGGAAACCAGTTACAATTATCCTTTACCCATATTTAAGGCGAAGCAATTTGTCCCTCTGTTATTTTATACCCAGAGGCCTGTAAAATCTGCTGCAAAGCATTTAAGTAGAGCTTATGCTCCTGAGAAACTGATTGCCCCATGCTACCGCAATCTCGCAACTCACCCGTTCCACAGGGGTTGCTGTTACCTATTTTCTCGGAGTCGTGGCCACTTCTTCAGAACTGTCCCCGTTAGATTGCGTGGTCTCCGCAGTGAAGGGGAATCACCTCTTTTCTTCTTCTCTTGATCATGTAATTTTCTTCTCTTAATCATGCCGGCTTCTTCTCTCCATCACGTCATCTTCTTCTCTTGATCACGTCAGGCTCACCATCTGCGGAGACTCAATCAAGCGCTCAAGCTCTCTGTGCAAGATTCCCTTTATTTCACAAAAGGATCAAACTTATATATGTTTCAACAAAGGTCTAGAAAGTACTAACGGCATACAGCCAATACTACCAACACAGGAGGGCATATCTGGCTCAGCTGGGATGTTTGGCAGTCCTCAGAACAGTTAAAGATAAAAACATTCCATAGACTTACTCGTGACTGTCTTCAGCCACATCTTCCCAGGCCTACACAAGGCCATCCTCCAACCTGACCTTGTGAAACTAGTTCTTCAAAGGCTTGGCAAACATGCAGCACAACAAATTCTAACGGTCACTCTTGAAAACAAATGCCAGGTGTTCCGAGCTGCTCCCACATTAGTCCTTTGCCAAAAGTGGTCAGAGGGGAAGAGAGCACTGAGTAGGGATATGTGATAACAGAAGAATGGTCATTTGGCCTAGTGGAATTTTTGATAAGAGCAAAGAGTTGATTTAAACATTCACACTGCAAACATTTTTATGTGCTCTGTCATTAAAGCAGTAAATTATTTAAATATGCTGTATGTATTGAACGTATGTTTTCCTGCTTGGCTTCAATGAAAGATGCTTTCCTGATAGT